>NC_066622.1:100303093-100325457 GCF_025201925.1 Gopherus flavomarginatus | reverse complement strand
CTAAGGTTCAGATCTGAGTAGGAAAGTTATGACACAAGGCCATCTGCGAATAGCTCCTTTGGGTAACTGACCTCATCTCCAGGGTCGCTTCTTACCCTTCATCCACCAGATGGCTCTCGTCTGGCAGTGCCTGTGATGGCTGCATTTTAACCAGGAGGCCACTTCTGGTTCCTGAAAAGCAAGTGGCAACCCTTTCTATGTAAACAGAAGAAGGGCGTGGGCTCAAACCTGAGGTGGAGGCCTGTCTTAGTATACTGTGTAGACCAGGGGTCGGCAACCTTTCAGAAGTGGTGTGCAGTGCCGAGTCTTCATTTATTCACTGAAATTTAAGGCTTTGCATGCCGATAATACATTTTAACGTTCTTAGAAGATCTCTATATATAAGTCTATGTTATATAACTAAACTATTGTTGTATATAAAGTAAACAAGGTTTTTAAAATGTTTAAGAAGCTTCATTTAAATTAAATTAAAATGCAGATCTTATCAGTTCAGTGCAGTGGTTCTTAACCTGGGGATGCGAGATACCCTTTTTTGGAGTGTGAGACATGCAATATTTTTTTGGAAGGTAAATCATCAAAAACACAAATTAAGCACAGGAATGTATGTACAACTATTTTGTTTAATCAAACATATTTATTAACATTATACATGTTTTAATTTTTACTGTAATATACAAAGTTTTTAAGTTTTCAAGTTTTTAAGCTAATTGTAGTGATAAGGGCTGCAGAGCGCTGGGACGAGGCCAGGAGCAAAGCCCTGAGCGGGCTGCTGATACCAGAGGCTGGCAGCAGGGCTGAGAAGGGCTGGAGGCCCAAACCCCAGCTGGCAGGGGGCCAGGTGGCTGGAACCTCAGACCACCCGTGAGGTGAGCAGGGCTGGCGGCTGATATCCGAGGCCGGCAACAGGCTGAGTGGGACCAATGGCCGGGACCCCAGCTGGCAGGAGCCTGTGGACGGAACTCCAGACCGTCAGCGGGCTGAGCTGGGCCGGCAGACAGAACCCCAGACTGGCAGTGGGCTGAGCAGCTCAGCCTGCTGCGGGTCTTGGGTTCCATCCACCAGCTCCTGGTCGCTGGCCCCGCTCAGCCCGCTGCCAGTCTGGGGTTCCATCCACTAGCTCCTGCCAGCCAGGGTCCTGGCCACTGGCCCCACACAGTCTGCTACCGGCAGGGCGTTCCATTCGCCTAGGCTGACAGCGGGCTGAGTGAGGCCAGTGGCTGGGACCCCGGATGGCTGAATGCGTTGAGTCGAGTTGGTTTTTTTTGTATATTGTGTTGGGTATGTGATAGGAGAGTGACATCATCTGTGAAGTCCAGATCCTCAAGGGATGAAAAGAGTATCAATTTAATGCCTCTTGACATGTCTACTGTTGCACGCCGCGTTACCCAGTCAATGGCAATGTTGAAAGGTATTGCAGATATGACACACCCCCTGACGTACTCCTCTTTTGACTACAAAACAGAGCTCACTGTGATCAACACTGCATGGAAAGTTGAAATAGAAGCTTTTGATGGCAATTATACAGAAAGGAGTTATATATATCCACAGAATGTGCCATAGGCTGGTCCTGTGAATGCTATCAAAAGCTGCCTCAAAGTCTATGAAATTTATGCAGAGTTGCCATTGCCATTCTAAGCACTGTTCTATTATGTTTCGTAGAGTGAAGATCTGGTCTGTGCATCCACGCCCTTTACAAAAACCAGCTTGTTCTTTTCTGAAAACTGCCCCGATACATGCTGGACTATGATCTTACACAGTACTTTGCTTGGCAGAGATAAAAGTGTGATACCATGCCATTTATTACAATCACAGAGTTCATTTCTTTGGTATCTTCACTATAATGCCATTGGTCCACTCATCTGGCACTTTTTTCCTTTCCCAGACTGATGTAAATAGAGGGGCCAGGGTAGATGCTGCGAATTTAGGATTTACCTTGAACAATTCTGCATTCAAGTTATCCTCACCAGGAGCTTTCCCATTTTTTAAGGAGTTGATGGCTTGAATGATCTCTTCCTTAGCTGGGGTGTCTGTGTTGATATCAAGATCTTCTTCTGGCTCCTGGAGGTTTGTTTCCTCTTTAGGGGGCTCCCTGTTCAGCAATTCTTTGAAATGCTCTGTCCAATGCATTTCTTGTTCTTTTTCAGTTGTTAGTAAGTGTCCTTGTTTGTTCCTGATAAGAGTGTTTGTTGGTGTCTGCCGTTTACCACTGATAAGCCACATCATTTTGTAGATGGTTCCTTGTTCACCACGAGCAGCTGCATCCTCTGCTTGTGTTGCCAGATTATCAATATAATGCCATTTGTCCACTCTCACAAGGTGTTTTTCTTGGCAGTGTGCTTTGCTATACTGCTCATGATATTTGTCCTTTAGCTTCCGGGATTTTGTGTCTAAAACTTTTTTCTTCGGGGCTTGTCTGGTTTCTATGGTGTTCCATGTGCTGAGTGTAATCCATTCCTTCCTTCTCTTCTGCCTGTAGCCTAGACAGGCTTCACTGCTCTGTTTATAAATTTCTCTTATTTTGTCCCACTTCTTGATCTCCTCATCTGCATTCCCCCTGTTCTTCAGTAAGGTCTGCAAGTGCTTGAAACCTGTTCTTTAACTGCAGAATGAAAGTTTTCTGTATTTCAAGAGATTTTAGCTTGTCAATAGCACGTCTATGTCCCTTGTTTGGTGGACCCACACTTCTCAGTTTTAGCTTGATGGAGGCTGTCACAAGGTGATGGTCACTGCCAAAATCTGCACCCCTTCTCATTTTCACATCTGTCAGTGAGCGTCGCTCACATGATATGGTCAATCTGGTTCTTATCTCTGCCATTTGGAGAACACCATGTCAGCTTGTGAATTTCATGATGTTCAAATAGGGTTCCACCAATGACTAGGTCATTCATATTACAGAAATCAACAAGCCATTCTCCATTTTCATTCATGGTTTCATCCATGTCTTCCCATTGCTCTGTCGTTGTTATGTGGTCCTTACTGGCCTTGGCATTCAGGTCTCTCATGACGATAGGTTGCGGCGTGGTACTCTCTAACTTCACCTGTAGTGTAAGGTAGAATTTGTTCTTTACTTCTTCATCACTGTCATTTGTCGTAGCATAGCAATGAATTCTTATGTCTCCCTTTCAGTCTGGCTCTCATAAGTCTGCTGCTGATGGATTTCCATTCAAGCAGGGAATGCTCCACTTCCTTCTTCAAAAGGATGGCAACATCCTCATGGTGTTGTCCATTATCCTTTCCAGAAAACAGCAAAGTTTCTCCCAAGACTGTTGTTAATCTTCCTGATCCCGTCCATCTGTTCTCGCTGACACACAGGATGTCTAAGCTGTGGCGTCTCATCTCTTCTGTGACCTGAGCTAGCTTCCCTGTTTCGTACATTGTCCATATATTCCAAAAAAGAAGTTCGGTTTTTGTCTTGGTGTTGACCACTTCAGTCTTCATGCCAGTGGCTTCCTTTCAGTTTTCATCACTGGCAGTCATACGGGTCATTGACTCCTGGAGGCCATCACACACAGTAATGGTCGATTTGTCTGTCGCAGTTTCTGTAACATATTTTGTTTTTTATGGGACAGGGTTGTTAGCCCTGTGCCTAACCCCCAACCTGGAGGACCAGGGTGTCTGTTTTGTCTGGCCCCTCCCCCACAGACCAATCCGCATGGTTGAACCTACCAGTAGCAAAAAGCCCCTGCTGACGCAAACTCTGGGGATCATTAGAGCATGCAATCTGTCCTGCCACAACAAGGCAGGGACACCAGAGGACGGTAACTCACTGACACCACATACTTATTACTGGGCTTTCACAGTCATTCTCCACTTGCTTCTCCCAGTACTAACACTTCCCCCTCTCCCATTACCACCAGTATCCCCACCCACCTCTTTTTAAATTCTTCCCAGGTGGCCTGATCTTGCTTCAGCTAAATTCCATGGCAAAATTTCCATTGACTTCAATCTCTAAATCCCTCCATATGACATTTGATCTTCTCAGCACTCTTTTACCTCCCTGATCTTACTTTTTACCCATGTGGCCAACCCCTTGGCCTGCTCACTTGAATTTCCTGTTTTCTTTCGTTGCTGATAGATTTCATTGCTATGAGACGCACACTCTTGAAACTAGCACCAAAAATTATATTGAAGAAAAATTCGATGTTTCAAACAAGAAACTGGACCTTAATTATTCATTAAATAAGAAATCTCTTATCTATTCTGCAGATGTAACATCAAAGTTACCCTCTAAAATGGTTTCTTATTATCAGTTAAGTAAAATTTTTATCTTGTGTTATCACAGTCAGAAACTGAACCAAAGGAATTTAACAAGCACCTAGTCAGTGCAGGTCAGGCTCCTAACAGAGTCCTTAATTGGAATGTAGTACATCTTACAGATGAAAAGGCTATACGCTGAGAGAGTAAGCTTTTTGCCACTTCTTTCTTGTGAGACGCAAGCAGCATTAAACAATTTATCATTGAATTTCAACTTTGATTTGTTTCTGAACATGTAAGGAGTTTTTTTTTAAAGCACAAATGCTTCCAACTCACCCTTCAGCATCTTTCACGCAAGTTTAAAACCTATCCAAACATAAATAAATGGAGCAATCCAAACCATCTAGACAGGGCTTGTGTGGTCCTCACAGTGGTGACTACTGTCAGTGCCAGTATGTGTACTGTAGTGAGTTGATGGACACTGAACATCTGCTTTATCCCTGGTTATGCAAAGTGGCCCATGTTTAAAGTTATTTCACTTTTCTGAGGACTCTATTTATGATACAGGGGGGCAAATTCTCCCCTGGCCTACTCCCAGGCCTCTCAGAAGCAGGAGCAACAACTTCAAGCAGCAGCATCAGGGTAGAGAAAGACCATTCTGAGGATCCCTCTGTCACACCCCTGGATGCCAGCAGATGGCTTTTACCATTCAAACTCTGAACTTTATTTTGACTGTGAATTGACTGCTGGCCCAAACTTCCATATGCCCCTTTTTCTCAGTTCCCGAAAACCAAACAGTAATGGTTACACCAACAACAAACAGGATGCAGAAATCACAACTATTAATATTTGTATTATTATAGTGATTAGGAGCCCTAGTTTTGGACCAGAACCCAGAGCTGCTCAGAAATAGCTCTCTTCCCAACCACCATTGAAAATGTTGACTTTTTGTCAAAAAGTTGAAAACCTGGGGGGAAAAAAACAATTTTTGGAGAGAGGAGTTAGTTTGGCAACCAAACACCAATATATTTTCTGCTGAAATCCAAAAGATTTTCAGTTTTGGGCAAAAAGGTTTTGATCTCAAGACCCAAAAAAGACATCATAATTTTGAGAAAAGCCAGCACTTCCTGCAAAAAATGTTATCTTTGAAATCCCAATTTTCTGTTGAAAAAAGTGTCAAAGTCAAATTTTCAACCAACACCAGCATCAGAATGTCCATCCAGGGAGAGTTCACAGAAGCACATGATAGCCACAAGTGCCCCACACCAGAGAAAGTACAAAAGGTCAGCAGCACTGGCTGGGGAAAAGGTGGAGCCATGTATCTCAGGATGTGTTAATTCAATGCATCCTTTGAAGTTGTCTTCCTCCAATGTAACACTTGAAGGCCCCCAACTGGCATTTCCACTGCCTCCTCTCCCCAAAGACACTTCACCAGACAGGCTGAATTTGGCTTAGAAGCGATGTACCCCCACTGCTTCCTGACTGTATCTTGATCTCACCCACCGTACACCTCGCATTGGGAACATGGCAGACTGTATATGCTATGTGCCGTTCAATACCAAACTACTAGCATCCCCCTATACTCTGCATGCTCAATGATCAATAACTGACTTTTCAAACTCTCTGTTTCGTTTACTTTTAAACATTTTCTAATAAACTTTTAAATCTGTAAGAAAACCTTGAAAAAAAAATTATTCCAAGGTTTATTGGCAATTAATGGCCAAACCCTGCTCCCTTTACTCTTTAATAGGAATATTGCTTAAAGCAAGCAGGATTGGGCTCAAAAAGGTTCCTTTTTCAAGAACTGCAAATGGCTGATGACTATCAAAGCTTCCTTCCTCACAGGCGGTTTTCTTCTCCATATAGCAAAAATAATAGATTCTTAAGGGCTAGATTGTCTTCGTCCATTCCAGGGGCATGCAAGGGGAGAAGGTTGAAACCCTAGCCCTACCCTCCCAATCAGGAATATTCACAGTTCCTGTGCTTCCTGCACCAATGTCTTTTGACTGTACCACCTCACTATATTAACCTCCCATGTAAGTAACCTTTTCATTCTTATCTTTTAAACCACATCCATCCCTAATTTGCCACTGTCAACATCATTAATAGCAAATTGCTAGTATATTCTCTCTAGGTCACTTTGCAAGAGAGGTACATAGGAAATTAACTGGATTCAGTTCATGGGCTTAATCCCATATCAGTATTATCTGGGCTTTACACACCTGACACTTCTCACCTCACTTGGAATATGCACAAACTTTGCAGCAGGTTTGCAGGAACTGGCTTGCTGACTTATTTCCATAGTATTTAGCCTGAGTTTATTATTTACTTGTTTAAATCTGAAAGCATGCAACATCTATTAGTTTGCTCTTTGCCAGTGTAGTGTAATTCCATCAACTAATCTGCCTTTTGTCTGATATTTAGCAACACTTCAGTTTTTAACTCTTTTTTCGGTCACATTAAGCATCATAAGCAGTACAAACAGAACCTGCTGGGACACAGCCTTTGAGCCAACTTCATTTCCTTTTTGTATTTAACTCTGTTTTTTCTATTTATAGCAGGTAGTAGTTTCTAAGACATTACCTTTGGAACTGTCAAAAAGTTACTTCTGAAAATTAAGCTTATTTGCTTCATGAAATAAAACCTCCTTTAAAGGTACAGTAAGTCCTTTCACTCTGATCTGAAGCTTCTGGGCTGCAGAAGTAATTATGTCATTATCTTCAATTTGGACATTGCAGTAGTGGGTCTTGTAGGAACCCTCACTCCTCACCCAAACTGCTTACAAACGTAATAACCATTTAATGAGATACACCTCAAGGGCAGTAGCAGATTTTGCTCTGGATCTAGATGACTTGCTAGCTGCCCGCATAGGTGAAGCTATTCAAAAACATTCCTGTATTCAATAGGTCAGAGAATGTTATTCAGCTGACACTGTACATTTGTATTTGAAAGTATAGTGAGTCAACATTAATACATATCATTTATGAAGAATACAGACTGCTAAATCTGTTTTACTTTTTTGTATTCTGCATAAATTATACATTGTTCCCAATTTAGTCACATTTACCCTAGTGATACTAACAGCATATGGTGGGGAAGAGACTCTTACTGTGCACAATGCTAGATTGCAAGGGGTACATTTCCCATTACCTTCTTGGGTATTTAGCTATGTGATGCCTATTCACATGCACACCTTTGAAACTGTAATCACAAGTGCAAGTAAAGGTGCTGGTTGCCATAACACTGCATCATAGTGGCAAGGGCTAGGTTTTTGTTTTAATAAATACATATAGTGCTTCAGAAGGGAACCATGTACGCTGAACTAGAGATTTACTTTTTCTCTCTATTTAGCCACAGAATAGCTACAAAATGACCAATAGCAATACAATGTGCCCTTAATAACATTGCATAGCCATGGCAGATGGGGATGTAGACGTGTGTATGCTAGAAATGGGACTAAGCTCAGCAATTCATTTCATATTTATGATGGAAAGGCCATCAGCTGGTAACTAGAGTCACCTCACTGTGGAGCTCAATTTGTGATGATGTTTGCAAACTGAACCCTTCATCTTGGTTCACAAACAGCTAGCCGCAAGTCAGCACTTTCATATTCACCTGGATCACAGACTTCAGTTAACTCAAAGCCACCCCATGGCAGGACATCCCAACTGTTCTCCCAGTTGTCCCTATCTCCCACTATGCCCTGGGAAACCTCTCACTATTTACCGCATGACAATGGTATCCTTACTCTCCCTCTTGTTTCCTGACTGGCTGCTTCCTGAGGGGACAGTTGGTTGTTGTACCTTCATAGGCCACCAGAAATTGGCACTACCTACCCCCCACACATCCAAAGAGTCTTCTAACAGCTAGCACACCGCCTGGAAATTCTCCTTTTCTATTGCAGTCAGCTCTGCATTAAACCCAAGGGCAGGTAACAACTGATAATAAATACTGAATTTAGCTAGATGACCCACAGGTGTCTCCTAGCAACCATATACTGGGAAACGAAGTCCCATTATTAGCCATATCAAATGTTTCCTGCCCCTGGGCTTAATGCCAAGGTGGCTGAAGGAAGAGGAGCGGGTTTTGCTCTCTTGGGGGAAAGGAAGCATTCATGTTTCTTTTTGTCTGACCCACTAAAGGCTTTTGAGGCTGGGAACATGAAAGTGGCCTGGGCTGGTGGCTCCTCAAGGAAAGAAGTTGGGAGGAACAGCCTTCTGAAGATCCTAGAGAGGGAACAATCCAGGTGGCAGCAAGATGGTGGAAAAGACAACTATACTGAAGGCCTCGGTGCTAACTGGGGTTATCCAAGTCTTGAGTAGGTGAGGAGAGCAGCTGTTGATTGGGAGAGAAGCCAGCTAGCTAGGCAGATGAGGAGGGAGTTTGGGGATTTCTCCCTGTGAGTACCATGCACCGAACTGCAAACCCACAGTCTGTTTGAGCAGGATGAAGTACTACTGTTTCACAGAACTCTGCTAATGACAACTATTGAGCTGAGAGCTTCGACAGTTATTAACAATCCCTTCTGTACTAAAAATCTCTCTCATTGGCATAATCAGATTCAGTCTAGTTATTTGATCATTTACAGTACATAAGATATACTTTTTTCCTAAACATGATTTAGCCTCACAATAGCCTTTGCAATTTTATTTTAAAGTACAGTGCTTAAATCTGGTGTTGTCTAAGCAGAGTTAGAACAGAGGACTGTGGTCCAGGACTCCTGGGTTCTATTCCTAGTTCTTCCACTGACTCAGTGTGTGAATTTAGGCAATCACAGAACCTCACTGTGCCTTACTCCAATCATCTGTAAAATGGATATACTGCTTAGCTGCCTCACAGGGGCATAGTGAGGCTTAGTTAATTAATTCTCATAAAGTACTTTGAGATTCTCTGAATATCATATGTTTACGGTGTTCTTTGTAAGTATTTAAAATGGAGTTTTGCCAATGCTATTCTGTAACATGATGTAAACCACATCTTACCTGATTATGAGTTTAAACCTGAAAAAGATTCAAAGCCTTCGCATGTTGGCACAGGAATTGGCACTAGTGATTCAGCACTGGCAGCCCAAAAACCCCAGGTAGGTAAGGAGCACCATCTAGTGTTACAAAGAAATCCCACAGTTTCAGCTTATTTTAGTTTATAAATATTGTGCTACCATCTAGGAGTTCAATTAAGGTCCCCATTGTGCTGAGTGCTGTACAAACAGAACAAGCCATCTTTTTTAAAATTACTTTTCATTATATAAAACTTTATGCAACGAAAAGGCTGTTTTCTTCAGAGGCCTGTGGAATTGGCTAACCCACGAATGTGTTGTGAAGTTCATTTTACAAAAAAACTGGAGTAAGACATACGCCTTTTCAGGTGATTCCAAACAGAGATGAGTCACAAGATCGGGGCGGGGGGTGTAGAGTGTTTTTAATTACACACACACACACTGTTTAAGAAGGAAAATAAGAAACTTCTGAAAGTGACAATTACTAACTAACAGGGAGAAGCTTTAGCCCTTCCCAATGGATCATGCTTGTGTGTTGAAATGTGTAGAATATTTATAAAAGTGAGAATCCTAATCTAGAAATGAAAGAGACCTGCACATTGAAGGTTCTTAGCCAATAAAGCTCTAAAGACGACAGTAAGGGCACTGTACTGGTAGACCACTAATGAGCAGCATGCACTGTTCACAAATGGAAAATGTGTACCAAGGGCCTGTTGTGAAGAGGTGATGAGCATCCACAGCTTCCACAATTCAGTGGGAGTTGTGAGTTCTCAGCATCACCCAGGCCCAGGTGCAAAGGCTGCAGCTTAGATAGTGAATTGAGCTTACCTAACCTGCTCTGCAGGCAGCAAGCACAAAGTTCAGACAGGATTTTGCCTACTCAAAGGTAAGCTAAACATGGTGACATGATGGGCTCTAAGATATGTGTCAAGTGAAGGACCCAAGATCTGTGGTATTGGCACAGTGAAGCATGTCTCAAGGAGGCCTGGGGCAAACACATCAGAGATGCCCCTCCCTCCACATCACATGTTGCTGACCACAGTATAAGGTGTGTGACCATACCCCATTTGTACTGAGATGTGCCAGTTATTGCATTGGCAAAGTCGTTCTCAATTCCTAACATTCAAGAGAATGCCAGAAAAGTATCCTGCTCTGCTTCCAGCAGATCTATTGAGAAAGTAGGGGACAGGAGCGACTCCCTTCACTTTCCTCTGTTTGTCTTGGATAATTTACAAGCCATACTGGGTCAGACCAAAGGTCCATCTAGCCCGGCATCCTGTCTTCTGACAGTGGCCAATGCCAGGCACTCTAGAGGGAATGAACAGAACAGATAATCATTGAGTGATCCATTCCTGTCTCCCATTCCCAGGTTCTGGCAAACAGAGGCTAGGGACATCATCCCTAATTTGAAAAGTATCATAATATTATAGTACAGCAGTATTTGCACCAGGTGTTTTGGTGCCTTGTAGTCATTGTTCCAATCAGAGCACTTCATACTCCTCTGGAAATACCCTGGGGTACATTCTAGTATACTTCTCAGGGATTAAATGGAGCCTTCTATTCCATTTCAAGTTGGAGATTTTAAAACTTCTCTGCTTTTTCTCATGGAGTTTCATTCAAACTAACCCAAACACACAAAGCAAAACATCATTGAAACTGCCCAGTTTCACCTGGTTTGAGTTCAAAGCCATCTATTGTTCCACAGTCACTTAATGTTCATGAAATTCACTGGAACTTCTCACAAACTTGGTCTGAATTTCAAGTTTTAACAGAACCCTATTTCCAATGAGTTCATTTGATTTATGATTTCATTGCACATTTGTTTACAGATTTGCTGCTGAGCTTTATCTTCCCTGAGCACCATAAGGCGCATGCATGGCCAAAGAAGAACTTGTTCCTCCAATGTGATCAGACTGTTTTTTAAAAAGTTACATGCACAAGGATTCACTCTGAAAGCCCTGAGGATGGGCTAAGAACAGACTGCATAATACAGGTCTTTCTACTTACCATGTGGGCTATTGCTGTGGGTCCCGTTCTTGATACACTAAGGCAGATTGCTGTTCCTGAACCTTGTAGTCTGTTTGATGCCAGTCATACCACTGAAACCAAGTTGTTCATTTTACGCATTTGAAATGCTGGCAGTGGCTGTCCCTATCTATAATTTCTTACTCTCAGAAGCTGGTCATTCAAATCAGGACATATGGCTCGTTGCTCTGCAGCACTCACAGATTCCCAAGAGACACCATGCACTGAGTACATAGTCATAGATCTGGTATTAGCAATACAATCAGTGAGAGCTCCATCTACATATTCTATTTTACAAGGGCACAGTACAGATAAAGAGCACACTGCAAATGAAATAAAAAGCTGTTTCAGCAACATTGATCACAAGTTTTGCGATCTCAACAGAATTACATTCATTTGTGCTAACCCCTTTATATTTGAATTGTTTTCTAAATGTCTCCAGGAAGCATTTCTAGTGCTGCACATGTCAAGCAAAGTGTATGGTGCAGCTTGGAAAAGTACATATGGTTCACAGTATTAGTTGCGGGCACCACTGTGAATTCTACTGTGCACTCACACAAGGATGTAGAGGTAATGCAAGGTGGAACCTAATGTCCCTGCACAGGCTACCATCACCACTAAAGGCCACACCACGGGGAGAACAGCCACTACCAGGCTGCTAGCCCACTTGAGCAAGGGTGAGAGAGAAGTGAGCAGGGAGTGGTGGGGGGTCGGCAGACCCTTGGCTTCCTGCCCCCCAGTGTGCCAGTGAATGCAAAAGCAAAAGTGTTAGCGCAGATCACTTCCCCCCCAGAACAAGAGGGAAGCAGGATCAGAGATGGAACCCTTAGGGCAGTGGTTCTCAAACTTTTGTACTGGTGACTCCTTTCACACAGCAAGCGTCTGATTGCAACCCCACCCCCCAATAAATTAAAAATACGTTTTTATATATTTAACACCATTATAAATGCTGGTGGCAAAGCAGGGTTTGGGGTGGAGGCTGACAGCTTGCAGCCCCCCATGTAATAACCTCGCGACCCCTGAGGGGTCCCGGCCCCCAGTTTGAGGACCCCTGCCTTAGGACTTATCTACACTTAAAACGTTGAAGTGATGCCACTGCACCGCTGTAGTGCTTCAGTGTAGACCAGAGGTGGACAAACTACGGCCCACGGGCCACATCCAGCCCGCCAGCCGATTTAATCTGGTCCTTGAGCTCCCACTGGTGAGCAGGGTCTGGGGCTTGCCCGACTCCCATGCTCCAGCCTGGAACACCCTCCTAAACCCCAAATCCCTCATCCCCAGCCCCACCCCAGAGCCCGCACCCCTAGCCATTGCCCTCACCCCAACTCCAATTTCATGAGCATTCATGGCCTGCCACACCATTTGCATAACCTGATGTGACCCTCGGGCCAAAAAGTTTGACCACCCCTGATGTAGACACTACCTACACCAACAAGAGGGCTTCTCTCGTGGGCATAGGTAATCCACCTCCCTGAGAGGTCAGAAGAATTCTTCCATCAACCTATCACTTTTACTCTGGGAGTTAGGTTGGTATTGCTGTATCTCTCGGGGGGGTAGATTTTTCACATCCAAAAGATGTAGCTATACTGAAGTAAATTCCTAGTGTAGACCAGGCCTTAGAGTCACAGTCTGGTTCCTGTACTACCTCTTTCTCAGTCTGGATTGCAGAGTTACAGTTCAACCCATAAATTGTCTCTTCTCCCTTTCACAATACTTTTCTGCTCAGTTGATCATAATACTGTGAAGAATGTAAACTCAAGAGACCTTAGGAGATACGATACTGTATTTTAACTAAAACTGTTAATATTTTGATTGACACATCAATGTGGTTCACACTGGAATAAGCTACAGGCTTTTATTTACTGAGTCATTTTATTAGTAGTCTGGCTACTACCAGAGTTATTCCAGGTTTCATATACTTGCTGTGCTGGTAAATATACCAGGTCTGTCCCAGCCTTGTTTATTTCATTGGCATGTTAATGGACAATGGAAGTAGCAATTGAGATTAAGGGCCAGTAGAGGAAAAAGACAGAGATCACAGTGAGATATACTCCCCTCCACTAATGATAGTGGAGGGGAAATAAAGGTGGTGGAAAGCAGATGGATGCGAGATAGAAGAGGGGAGCAGTGGCTCAATAGAACACATCTCCTTATGCCTCCTCTCTGCACAAATTACATAGGGCAGGTCTCCCTACTTGTGGAAAGGGCAAGCCAGAGACAGAAGAGGAGGATGGCTACTCTCCACAACACACCATAAACCCAGCCAACCTCATCTCTTGCATGCTCCTCCTCTCTGCTAACAAAAGTCCCTTCCCAAGAGAGGAGTTCCTGAGCAGCCTCCAGCAGGGAAGTCAAGGCACTGCTTGCTTCAGAGGACTAGGAAGCAATGCACAGTCCCTGGGCCTCTGTATAAATGGCCTCTGCCTTCTCTGGGATTTCCGCACAGGCACGTGGTGAGGATGTGCACAGCACAGAGTGGATGTGGAGGGAGGAATGTAAAAAGACACTACAGTGATGAGCATCACAGAAGTGTCAAAAATAAGGATAAATATAAAGAGTAGATGTGCAAACGCCACTGCTTTTCATACCAAATTGATCAGTTTGCTATGAGCTTAACTCCTTCTCCCATCCCATTTATTTTGTTCTACTTGTTGTCTTGTTATGTTTAGCTTTTAGGCTCTTTGGACTTCTTATGTGTGCATGCACAATATCTAGCAGAATGGGCCCCTAATACCTGATTGGGGTCTCTAGGTCTTACGTTAATACAAAAAATAATAATAAATCCTATCTCCTCTCCGATGCAACAACAGAATAGCAAGTCCATAAGGTAAAACACAGAGTTTTCTAATCATTAAAGGAGCATATGACATGTACGAAAACTCTTTTCTTAACGTGTGTGCTATCTCAGTATCATGCAAATATTTGATCCTCGGTATTAGCAAATATCAAGAAGTGAGAAAATCAGTGATTTCCAATCCTGTCTCTATAACATTCAGCTTTTTTAGATCTTTTTCTGCCTAGCAGATGAATTATTGAATTTACGAGGGTTAAGCTAAGCCAAAGCTACTGATCAGTGAAATTGGGTGCAGCTGAGTGTACGCACTGCACTGTAGAGAAGTATAGCAAATGGCAACACTGCTCAAAGCCTGCAAGTTTCTTCTGTGAAAACATTGCCAAATGACATGCACTTGGATGCATAAAGCTCGAGGGTAGAATCTATTTTAGGAACACTGAGATTTCTGTACAATATTGAGCAACGTGACAAATGAGTGTAAAAATATAGGTTTAGGCTTATCTATGAAATCGCCTCTTTTTAAAGATTTCCTGTCCTCAAAAGACAGACATTTTTCTCAGTAATATATTTTATGTAATAAAGTTTCAAGGATGTCTCAATAATATTGTTCATTCCTTTAATATTTGCAACACTTTATATTATTTACATACACAAAGTATATAGGAGAACAGCATGAAAGAATTTCTTCCTGCATAAATTTGAATTGAATTTAACTGACTCGCAAATCAGAGAGACATTTACAGGTTCTCTCATTTTAGTTTGCTAGATTTTTTTTATTTTTTTAACATTGGATTCCAGGATCTAGAATTTTAAAGGTTCCACAACTATGCAGTATGTGTTCAATGGAAAGTACAGTAAGAGTTGAATGCACCATGTACATTTATGTCATGGCTCCTGAGTTAGTATGAAAACAATGCATAACTGCAGTTAGATAATGTGTTTTCCAGGGGCACATCAAAAATATGCAAGCATGATAATACTGTATTCAGTGGAGCTGAAGGGAGATGCTCCATTAAGTGTTTATACCACGTCATGGAAATAGAAGGCACGTGTTCTTAAGTGGAAAGGAAAAGAAAAGGACAAAGCACGCTTTAGGGAGCAGGACAAGCATAAGTGTCTACTTAAAAATACAAAAGTCCTGATTGTCAGGAGACCTTTATATCGTCTTCCATTTTTGCACCTTATTTTTATGCCCACAAACAACTGTAGCCCTATTTTCTAGTGCTCATTCATCTAGCTCTTTGAGGCAAACTTTACATCCTGTAGGAGAGTCCACAAAAATCAATACTAGCCTGGTAGCTTCTCACCTTACATCAGATTAATTGAATCTGTAGCCAATTAGTTCATTTTATCATCCATTTATCATTGTGTTATTTGGTGTTATGGTCAATTCATATGCTATTTCATATATCATAAATGTATGCTAAATACATTTAATTTGTAGGATTACAGAAGTATAAGATTGACAAGTATTTAGGAGTGATGACTGTGTATTAGGTACATAATTAAAGCATGGCTGGAATGCAAGGCCTACAGACTGAGGCCTGTAAGATTTTAGTTTAGCCCAACTAGGCCATAAGACCATATGGCTAGGCCATAACTACAGCTTAAGAATGTTTGACATGAGTGGGTGATCGAGGACCTTATGCCAGTAAGGTCTCAAGATTACTGTAAAAGATGTGCCAATAAATAATGTTACAGAAAACCAGATTGCAATAAACCACCATGTATTGTCCAAGACCACAAAACACCTAATTGTAACATCATGGAATGACCTGACTGCAGAGTACATGTTGTGCATAGATGCTAATGATAATCAGAACTAAGAAACAACCTATGAAAAATGGGGCAATACTCATGCAGTAGTGGAAGTACAGATAAGGAAATAAGGGTTGAAACCCTCATGCATATGCATAAGGTGTTAGGTGTGGTCAGAACAATATAAAAGAACTTATCTGATTGGGTCAAAGTGGGAAAACTCCATGAGACACCCCCAAGGGAAGACACTACAGGAAACCTCAGAAGGAACCATCCCTCTATTGATAATAGTCTGTCCAGAGGTCCGTCAGACCCTAGAATATTTTTGAGGATATGATTATGACTAAAATCTTAGTCATTGCATTGTTTTTTTTAGAATTTCTGTATGCATGGATAATTGTAACTTTACTTATTGCTTTAATAAAACTTGTAGTACAGATAAAACTTAGTACTTATGATTTTTTCTGTGGTTGTTGGACTTCATGTGTTCCTGGAGTCTCCAAATCTGAGAAAAGAGATAGAGGTGATTTTCACTCTGTTGAGCTTGAAACTGTGGCAACTGAAGCTGAACCCATGGTATTTTTATACAAAATTACTAAATTCAATTTAAATTTTTAAAAAGTTACAAATCTTTCTACCGCCTCTTTTAAGTGACTTGGTCCAATTTTAACTAAGCTTCAGACCCCAGTAGGTGCTTAAATAATTCACAAACATATTTGTGTTCTATTTTCCCATTTTAAATGGAGACACAAAGCAATGGAAAGAGTAAATAATGAAGCACATGTAAATATTTTAGATAACGAGAAAATGATTTATGGAATCTCTCAACCTTCTGTAACATGTCCTATGCTGCAGTTCAGTGACCAGCCTATGACATGTAAGAAATGAGAAATTTTGAGGGTTGTTGAACTCCCTGCAAATGTTCAAAGTGGGAATGTTCAAAGAGGATCAGCACAAAGCATAGCCCACGTATTTGTGTAACTGTGATGTATTAGGAAAATTCTGTGTTCAATGACCCTCAAACATACACTTTTACTTGTATGGTAAAGACTATAATATATATAACACAAGGAGGAACACAATCTGGCTCACAGCCTTCAAAGAGGATTTTTATTACACTTAAAACATGACTCCCTAGCACTATATTTTTCCCTATATGAATTTACAGCACATTTTAAATGACCAGTTTGATACATGCTACCATAATAGAAAGACCATGTAAAAACTGGGGAATAAAACCTCATGTATAGGGACAAAATTAAAATCCATGTATTGCCCACAATGCCAAATGCCAACAAGTGTACCACATGGGTAGATGAAAAGGTGATTGTGAAGATGTAATAAAAAGCCTGTCTCCATAACATATTAATGCTAGGTGCTTTATACAATTAAGGGTGTTTTGTTTTGTTTTTTGATGGGCGGGGCGCAGTATTTAACACCAATAGTTTTAAGGAAATATTTAAGGCTTTTAGGCCCCAGAATTAATGTGCAGCTAAATGTCATTCTATCTTAACAGCTAGGACTTTTTCAAGAATAGACTCTTTCTTCCTTCACAGCTATTTAATCTCCATTTATCCTCATTACTTTTTAACCATGTCCAAAACTCATTATGTTAATAACTCTTGAGAATAAATGTATTACAAACAGGATTTATTGGTGGTCTACATCCTGCTACAGATGTTCTCAGAATGGACCCAATCCTTTATTCCCTGCTTACTCAAAATACACGTTCACTTCAGTGAACAATTAAGGTGCAGTAGGAATGCAGGATTAGGCCAAATGGTAGTATCCACATGTAATAAAACCATGGCCATATATATATATAGAAAGCATAGTCATCAGTGTGGATAGAACCCAGGACATTAAAAGCTTCTACCATCTGAGTTAAGCTAGTTGCTACTTATCCTCAATGCAGTCCAATCACCAAAAGGAAGCATGATCACATAAATTAGCCAATGAATTATGGGCATGCAGTGCTACTTATTGTGTATCGACTTTCCTGCTCTGTACTTCTTCCTCATTTTATTACGTTTTCAAAATTTAAGTTTTTTTATCATGTTACCTGTGAACATACACCAGTAAGTATAAAAGAAACCAACCATTTACAAGGGTGACTAGAAACAATAGAGAATAAAAAACACTAATTTGTAGAATTCTGTAAAAGACCATGATACTGTCTTTTCAAAGATAAGCCTTAATTTAAAAAAAAAAAAACAACAAACCCCCCACACAAACACACCCCTAGCTAGGTCTACACTCAGGGTAGGGGGTGTCAACCTAAGATACGCCAACTTCAGCTACACAATTCGCATAGCTGAAGTTGCGTATCTTAGGTCGATTTACCTGTCCGTGAGTACAGCAGCGAGTTGACTGCTGCCGCTCCTCTGTCAATTCCGCTTCCGCCTCTCACTGCCGTGGAGTTCCGGAGTTGATGGCAGAGCAATCGGGGATTGATTTTTCCGCATCTACACTAGACGCGATACATTGATCCCCAGTAGATAGATCACTACCCACCGATCTGGGTAGTACCCTTAGTATTGGCATTGTTTACGACATACTCAGGAGTTAGGTTTGTTCAGAGAAAGCACAGCACTTTTAACTACTAGTGCACTCTTCTCAGGATTATAGTAACATCTAGTCCAGATTAGCTGGGTGCAAGGCCAGCTCCAGGGGTTTTGCTGCCCCAAGCAGCCAAAAAAAAAATCCGCAATCATGATCTGCAGCAATTCAGCAAGAGGTTCTTCGTTCAGATCGACAGTTGACATTGAATAGCTGGACCTGCAGCCCCTCTCTGAAGTGGCCGCCCCAAGCACCTGCTTGCTAAGCTGGTGCCTGGAACCGGCCCTGGCTGGGTGCAAAAGTTAAACACAGGAATTAGCCTAGTCATTCATATGCCATTACAGCACCTTATTGACACAGTCAGTCTCAAGCTACTAATGTAATACCAGTTCTTATAATTATTGTTCGAAAACACTCATGACACTATGCTTAAATTGCAAAGTTGGGGACTTTTATTATTTATAGAATACTCTATAATATTTTACAAGGGTTGTTTGTATGCTTAAAATACTAGACAGAGGGAAATTATGTTCTAGGGCAGCGTAAGTGTAGCAGTCCAGCACTTCTAAAGTTATTTGCCAGAATTTCAGGACTATGGTTGTATCAAATAGGAAAAGCCGAGTTCTTAAAAGTTAGCAAAAATATATTTTTCCTTACCGCAGATTTTTCATGAAGATGAAAGCCTTTCTAGTTGATAGGAAGCTGCCATTTTGTCAGGTAAAGGTTTGGTGGATAGACCTCAGAATTGATGCAGAAATAATCACCACCACCACTTTATAACTTTTTAGGTCATTATAAACTTCTTTGCTCTTTTATCAAACGTTAAGATGTAGCTACAAGTATGTTAGAGCCAGGATGCTTGAAAAAACAATATATGTCTTTAGCTTGTTATGTTATATAATGTTAACACTAATCAAAGAAACTCCAGAAGGTTTCTATTTCTATCTCCCAAGGACAAGCAAATGTCAAAAAGAGAACAGCCTTAGCCACAAAACAGTGTAGAACAGGGGTAGGCAACCTATGGCACGGGTGCCGAAGGCGGCACGCAAGCTGATTTTCAGTAGCACTTACACTGTCTGGGTTCTGGCCACCAGTCCGAGGGGCTCTGCATTTTAATGTATTTTAAATGAAGCTTCTTAAGCATTTTTAAAACCGTATTTACTTTACATACAACAATAGTTTAGTTATATATTATAGACTTATAGAAAGAGACCTTCTAAAAACATTAAAATGTATGACTGGCATGCGAAACGTTAAATTAGAGTGAATAAATGAAGACTTGGCACACCACTTCTGAAAGGTTGCCGACCCTTGGTGTAGAACATTCATGTTTTAGGGAGAGATCTAATTGTAAAAACAAAAAGAGGGGTTTTATCAAAGCAATAAAATGAGAAGTAAAGTAAGCCCCACCAATCCAAGCCCCTTTCATTTTAAAGAAAGCCTCTGCTTGTATTTTTAAAGCTTTAGAGAAAAATGTGTAGTTGGAAATGTTTTAAACTTTTGTTTATTTCTTAAATATTGAAATGGCAAAAACACTTTTGTTAAATGCGTACTTGCATATACATTAGCTACATGCAAAGTTCCTATCATCATGGCTATGTAAATGGCAAAATGCTTTATATACTGACATGGAATCTCATGTCCCTTGCTAAATTAATTACTAATGTAAGATGCCATTTAAGTATAGAATATTTATATTAATGGGAATTATTTACAGTGCTGCAGTAACTCACCCTCCACGCAAAAAGACAAGAAAAATCATCTCAACAAAATTGTCATGTAGAATCAACTTAAGTGAAAGACTTTCTAAGAGTTATTTAATTTTAAAATACTATTTTGAGAACTGCAAAGTTTTATATAAGGAATAGGCAAGTTTGGACTTTTTAAAAACAATTTCATTTCCTGTTGAACTCTTATAAAATTAAAGGAAATTCTCATTAAATCTCTAAGAAAATGTTACCTTTTAAAATTAGAGTTTATCTGGGATTTTCCTTCCACTAGAAAAACAAAGGCAATTAAAAAATTACATCTTTATTGCACAGACAGTGTATTCAGGAGCTAAATTGTCACTGAAGTCAGTCCCGAAGGCACAGAACCATGAAAAAGAATGTCAGTAAAAATGTTTGAATCTAAAGAAGCCTGAACAAAGTGTGTTTTCCTATAATTTTTTGAAAACAGAAGGGTATAAAAAAATACTCTGAAGTGAGCCCCCTCATACACACACACACTCTGCTACCCTGCTTAAACAATCAAGCAATTCACAATTCAGCCCACCCATCTCTAAAAGCAAGCTGCCGCAGACAGCTAAGAAAAACAAAGACTCAAGGGGAAATCAACCCAATTGCTGAGATAAATTTAACTGACACAGCCAATGGATTAGATTTAAAAAAAAAACCTCCTGTAATGGTTTTATTGTAATATTGAAATGTGATTGTAACTTAATATATTAACAGTTTCTCCTGTTGCTAGACCATATTTTCATGGAGAGGAGAAAGAGGATAAAGATTGGTAAACAAAGAAACACTGGGATTTAATTAGATTTCAGATTATTATTATTCATTATTAATCTCTTTTAAGAAAGCTTCTTAAAAGGCTTTTCATGGTAACTGATTTAAATATGTGCTTTGATATCATAAGATTTAAGATTGCTTACTTTGCACAAGTATGAACTGTTGAGGTTATTGATAATAATAAAAAGAACCACCTCAGCAGGACCTTCAACATAACTGGTTTTCAGTATCTAATATGGAACTAAGCCTGAGTTCACAAATATTTTGGGAAACAATAAACTTTGGTCTCAACCTTCTGAATGAAAGTGCCCCACGAGAGGTGGCTCACTCTCTGCTTTATGTCTCTTGCAGAGCTTTTAAAGCAAATTGTAATGGAAATAACCAGTTTATCATTTGTGTTGTTATATTCAATGTTTTCTTTTCTTCTCTCTAATAATGAAATAGCCATGGTTAATAACTGTGATTACTTCACTTGGTCTTAATCATGGCATCCCAAATATATATAAAAGTACCTGTGTGACTAAAACAGTGGAGTCGCATCTCTGAGTTGGTAGTAAGAGAAACAGTAAGAGCTAACCAACCATTTCATGTCTATAAACTAAATATTTGTAGTAATTTTTAAAATAAAATTACTTGGCATCCAATATTTTGAAATTACTCCTTTCTGCCCCACAAAGGTGAACTTTCCCTGTTAGCAAGTTTATTAGTAAAATATCAGTTTTGCTCAGAAATTTGTCATTTCTGCGGTGGAAATACTCAGCCCCCCCGGGAGAGATTCTTAATTTTCTCACTGGATCCAGTTAATGTATAGCCATAAAAATACATATTTTCATGCCCAAAAACCCATTAAGTAAAAAAATATGAGTTTAGCTCTGCTGCATTCAGCAAAGTCATTGAAATTAACAAACATCCAGCCCTCCTCAGAGCAAAGAGCCACAGTGTAATGGTAGGACTTGAAAACCACAAGAGCAAATGAGACCACAGATTTCATGAACAGAGACAGACCCAGGACAAAGCAGAAATAATAAAGTGCTTCATCCCAAAAGGAGTGCATTAAATGCACGCACTGTAATGAGTGAACAAAGAGACAGCAGCCTGAAAGATATTGTGTATGAATTCAGCCTTGTTTGAAGTATTTTGGACACACTGATATTCAGTGGCCCATGAGTAATACTGGTTTTTGTCTCTGTCTTATGTGACTCCAATACTATGGATTGTTTTGGAAAGTAACACCAGTAATGGTTTTCTTCCCCAATTAGATGTATGTACAGGACATATTTGCTGACATGTGAGCGTCACAGACTTAAGGCCTCTGCTGTCCTGGGCACTTCCTGTGGTATCAGTTCTGTGACTACACCAGATACAAAGGCCAGCCCTGAACAGGAGGCTCCTGTTTTGAAGAACAGGAACATAGCTCCTAATCTCAATTTTTTTGATAAAATGAAAGGCAATTCCTAGGAGATGGAGCAGGGAGGGCATTTTGGCTGCCAGATTCACTCAGTCCTAACCACATTTGAGAAGAGGGATT